>NW_024081615.1:679273-695163 GCF_003009895.1 Hyaena hyaena | reverse complement strand
TATGGTGTGAGAAAATGATCTAGTTTCATTCTTCTGCATGTTGCTGTCCAATTCTCCCAACACCATCTGTTAAAGAGGCTGTCATTTTTCCATTGGATACTCTTTCCCGCTTTGTCAAAGATTAGTTGGCTGTATACTTTTGGGTCCAATTCTGAGTTCTCTATTGTATTCCATTAATCTATGTGTCTGTTTTTGTGCCAATACCATACTGTCTTGATGATGACAGCTTTCAATCCTACAGAATTTCTTGAGATTAGGGTTATTGCTTAGCATGTTATCAATTTGTATATATGTTCAATATGCATTTCTAAAGAATATTAATCTTTAATTGTTGGATGAAACAATATACTTTACCATCAGTTTGAGCTTATTAGTGTGCTATATAAATCTGCCACATCTTTCCTAAAACTTTTCTCTACTTTATCTCTTAATTATAGGAAAGATGTATTAAAATCCTCTTATTAATACAATAAATTTGTCAGGTTTTTTTTTTTGAGTTTTGTTTATGTTTTTTCCTTCCTATTTTGAGGCTAGATTTTTAGTGTATGGAATTGATCTGTCACCTAGGTGCACACAATTTTTTTGTTATTATTTAGTGACTTTCTTTATTTATGGAAATGATTCTTGCCTCGAGTCTATTTTGATTAATAGCCATATATCTGTACCAGTTGTACATGCTAGACCATATACTTCTTGAAATATCTTTTGTAATATAATGGATGCCAGTCTTTTTGTGTACTATATTTTAGATTTGATATTTGTGTGAGCAATATAAGTATATTAAAGAATCCTATGAGACTATGTTTATTTTTCAAGCTATATTAAAGCAACTTTTATTATGGTTATACTCATGAGAATTACTTGCCATTTTTTTAATGTTATGGTGCTTTTTTAAAACACTGAATTTACCACATTAATCATTTGTAAGTGTACAGTTCAGTAGTAGTGTTAATATCTCCATATTACTGTACAGCAGATCACCAGGACTTGTTTTATGTTCCATCACTGAAATTCTTTGCCAACTGAACACTAATCCCTCTCTTCCCTCCCCTGAGCCCTTGGCAGTAGCTTTCTACTTTCTCTTTCTATGATTTTGACTGTCTTAGATACTTCATATAAGTAAAATCTGACAATATTTGTTCTTTTGTGATTGACTGACTTTGCTTAGCATAATGTCCTCAAGTTTCATCCGTGTTGTAGCATGTGACATGATTTCCTTCCTTTCTAAAGCTGCATAGTAGTCAAATATAGGTATATGCCACGTTTTCATTATCCAGTTATCTGTCGTTGGATATCTGGGTTGCTTCCGCCTTTTAGTTATTGGGAATTATGCTGCAGTGAACATGGGTGTGCAAATCTCTCTTCAATACCAGACTTTTCATTCTCTTGGATGTGCTCAGAAGTGAGATTGCTGGATCACATGATAATTCTATTTTTAATTTTATGAGTAATCTTCATACTGTTTTCCATAATGGCTGCGCCATCTTACATTTACATTAACAGTACACACGGGTTCCAATTTCTCCACATCCTCAAACATACTTGTTACTTTTTGCTCTTCTGAATAATAGCCATGTTAATGGAATAATTTGGTGGTACCTCACTGTGGTTTTGGTTGGCATTTGTCTTAGGGATAGAGACGTTGAACATCTTTGTGTGTGCTTTGTGGACATTTGTAGATCTTATTTTGGAGAATTGTTTATTCAAGTGCTTTGCACAATTTTTAATGTTTGTTTGTTTTTTGTTGTTTGTTGTTTGTTTGTTTTTGTTGCATATATTCCAGATATTAACCTCTTATCAGGTATATGATTTGCAAATATTTTCTCCCATTCCACTGGTTGCCTTTTCTCTCTCTCGCTCTCTCTCTCTCTCTTTTTTTTTTTTTTAGTGCCCTCCTGGCACTCCTTGCTTTTCACTCTGTTGATTGACTCCTTTGATTCCCCAAAATTTTTCAGTTTGATGTAGTCCCATTTGTCTATTTTGCTTTCACTGACTGTGCTTATTCTGTTATATCCAAGAAATCATGGCCAGATCCAATTTCTCCATGTTTTCTTCTAGTTTAATAGTTTTTAGCCTTAGATTTAGGTTATTGAGTTAATTTTTATATGTTGTCAGACTATGTTTATTTCAAAACACTTTTTACTATAAAATCAAACACAAATATGATAAACTACATTAAACAAGGCAGAACAGTCTCTCATATGTATTTTCTTTTTTAAAATGTTTTTATTTATTTCTGAGACAGAGAGAGAGAGAAGACATACACACACACACAGCATGGGCAGGAAAGGGTCAGAGAGAGGGAGATACAGAATCTGACATAGGCTCCAGGATCTGAGCTAGCTGTCAGCACAGAGCCCGATATGGGACTCAAACTCATGAACCATGAGATCATGACCTGAGCTTAAGTCAGGCGCTTAACTGACTGAGCCACCCAGGCGCCCCTCTCATATGTATTTTCAAGTTTATTTTATTTTATTTCATTTCATTTTATTTTATGAAAGTTTCTTTGATTATAGTTTTTAATATTTTTTCTGTTACCTTATTTTAATTTTATAAATGACTGAAATTGTCCACATTTGTCATTTCATTGCTTATCTTTAATACTTGTCACTTTCTCTTAAATACCATTTATCTCTTCTTTTTTAAAAAATATATTTCTTATTTTTTATTGAGAGAGAGCAGGGGAGAGTAGGGAGGGAGGAAGGGAGAAGGGCAGAAAGAGTGAGAGAAAGAATCCCAAACAGGCTCCACACTGTCAGCACAGAGACCAACATGGGGCTTGATCTCACAAACCTTGAGATCATGACCTGAGATGAAATCAGGGTCAGACCTTAACCAACTGAGCTACCCACGCAGCCCCTTCTTTTCTTTTTAAGTTAAATTTTATTCTTTACCACATTGCATTTCTACTATAAATGGTTAGTTATATTTTTTTGTGTTTCTTCTCTTTTAGCTTTCTTGTCTATGTTGTATATTTTGTACGAGACTTGGACCTTTATACTTTTATTCTTTACCACTTTTTTTTTGAATTCGAGTTTTTGAACTTATAGAAAGAGACAGTTCAGATACTTTCTATTAATATCTCAGGGTTGCTGCTAGAGTTTTTTTTTTTTTTTTTTTTGCTGCTAGAGTTTTTATAGAGTGGCTTGTTTTCAGGTATTTTCTGATTTAGTAGAAACCTCCGCTGGCCCCAAATGGGAAATTTGGAACTAATTTATTATTTTTTGGGATTGTTTTGTCTATTTGGAGCCCCTTGGTTTTCCATATAAATTGTAAGATTAGGTTTTCCACTTTTGTGGAAAAGGCTATTGGAATTTTGATGGGAATTGTATTACTTTTAGTTGTATTAACATTTTAACAATATTAAGTCTACCTATCCATGAGCAGTGATATCTAATAATGAAGTTTAGGATAGACTTTGGAGTTATGGTGTAGGCTTTCAAGAGGTCCAATATATATTTATATTAGATCCCTGATTGAATTGAATTCTATCACTAGAAATTTCTTTTCCTTTCTTCAATGTTTCTTTATTATTGAGGGAGAGAGAGAGAGAACAAGGGAGGGTCAGAGACCCAGGGCTCATAGACCATGAGATCGTGACCTGTGCTGAAGTCAGACACTTAGCCGACATAGCCACCCAGGTGTCCTGAAATTATTTTAAGTACTGATCTCTGGTAATGAGCTTGAGAATTGTGGGTTTATTGATTTGTGACTGTTCTTTTATTTCCTAGGGCCTGACATATCAGACAGAAAATCTCTAGTTCCTTGCATCTTAAATAACATCAAAACCATCAGCTTTATGGACAGGGGCTTCTCAGGCTATCTTAGGTTGCAACAAACGTTAAGTCTAATATTTGCACTTGATGTTGCCTGCCACGCTGGGCTACTTGATGCAGATTGATTTTAAATATTTACAGTTAACCATAAGAACAAAGTCACTATACAGTCATTTAAAAAAGTATTTCCTGAGATACTTACACTGAGTCTTGTTGTACTTCAGACTCTTACAGTTCCAATTTGAAGAATAATGTCATGTGGAGAAGTCCCCATATCCCTTATCTTTTAGCTCTGATTTTGGTCCAGCACATCAAGAAGAGTATATTAACAGAGTTAATCTGTTAATAGTAATCCATGCTAATTTCATGAGCCTGAATTTTGATGAAATATTAGCTAAATTTTCTAAACCTCTTCTTACAAAATGCTACAACCAACCAATCACAAGTTTCATTTTATGGCTTATTAAGGGCTCTCATCGAGGCTCTGATTTGTACCTATGTTGCTTTAAGATGATGACAGAATCACAGGGTGAAGAAACACTGAGAGTTGCCAATTGTTTACTTGAGGTTTGAAGTGATGTTTTGTAATATCTGTCTCAGAATCTGTATTTCTCAACACTGTGAAGAGACAGCAAAAAGAGAGACTATGGGGCTCAAAGCTCTCTGTTTGGGGGTGTTTTGGGTTCTCTTTGCCTCTCATATTTATATCACCATTCCAGGCAACATTGAAGAATACTGGAAAGTAATGGCCTTAGAAATGGTTGTTAAAACTTTCATATTTATAGTAAGATTAACATTTTTTTCTTCTGGATATTGGGATGCCTTGTTGACTAAAAATCAGTGCTTATGAGCTTTTTAGTAATTACTATTTTGAAATAATCATTGCTTCTTTGTTAGAGAAAATTAATTGCACAAAATTAAGTAAATAAAACTTGCTGCATTTACATCTGTGCATAGGATAGAATTCCTGCTTCTAAGGAGTTTATATCCAAATGTAAAGATTGTGTATATTGTGATATGCATAGGTGGTATTCTTGACGGGAAAAGCTTTGAAGGTTACTTTATATGTTTAAGTTACATTTAACATATTTGAATTTTCAGTCATATTTTACTTATATATAAGTGTTGCTTATAAGTATTATTGATGTTTGTACCTATGTTGTGTTGATTTAAGGCTCTAACTATTTCAGTGGTTTTTGCAACTTATCTTTAATCAAAATTGCTAGATTTCAGAAATTGTCTCACTTGAAATATGGAGGGTTGATTACGAATTCAAGCAAAAATAGGTCTTGGTAAGGGGGACATATGGTTAGAATAACATTTTTGAGCCCTTGCAATACACAGGCTTTCAGTAATGTATATGTCTATGCATCCCCAGTACCATCTGATCACTTCAGAATTTGAAGCCAGGAATGCCTCATTTCAAAACTCATACTCTTTCTGCCAAACCAAGTGGCTCCCAGGAAAGTTGTTTGAGGACAGAAACAATGAGAAGCTGAAAGGAGAAGACAATAGCAGCAGCCAATGATTAGAGAAGAGAGAACAATCTACAGTATAAGAAGGAGAGGCTGTCCTGTAGTACTTAGTACAGCAGATAGCAGTTCTGTGAAAACACAGCCATCTCCTGTGTGCATCTGCTAAGTCCTGATATTTCTCTATCTGATCACTTCTAGCAGCTCACCTCATACCTGCCTCTTTCTCCAATGCCCTTACTCCTTGATTTAACATAACATGAAAGAGGATGTGGGTAAGCAAGTGCCAACTTGATAGTTTTTTTTTCTTTTTCAGCTACAAATTACTCTCACCATTGTCCATCTATAACAAAAGTATGTACTTTATGGATTTCACATTGGATATGGATTATTCTATATTTTAGAAAGATATAAGAAGAACACTCATGTATTTACTTTGAAGATTATTCTAGTAAAATTAACAGTCATTGGCTTTTCTAAAAAAAAATTTATTCTTGTCAGTACTGAACTTTGTAACTCAAAGTTGAGATACCAGTAAGAAATATTACTTTATCATATGAAATGGAGGTAAAAATTAAAGTTTTTGAGGTAGTAACCTTGCTAAATAGAATGCATTGCTATGGAGTTGTATACAACTTCCAAGTTGTTAACTTGGAAGGCTGAGTTTGGTAGAAGAAAGCATGTCTAACCTTCTAAACATTCCTCCATTGTACATTTTTGTCCTATAAAATGAGGATATGAATCATAAATACTTTCTAGGATTCCTCTGAGAATTATAGATCATATGTGGTAGACAAGCACAAAATAGTCACTTGTTATTCAAAAAATACTTATCTGCTCAAAAACAGAAAATTCTTGAAAAATGAGAAAAAAAGAAATTTGCCAAATATCTTTTAAAATTCACTTCATTTTACTGGCTGCAACTTAGAGCTTGTGCATGATTCCTCATTGTTAAAGTATAGGAATTAGACATTCTCTAAGATCCTGTAATACCATAAACTCTTTGGACTAATTGTAGGAATGTACTATTGACCATGTATTTTTAGTTTTTTTTTTTTTCTTTTGGGTAAACTGTTCAATGACATGTCACAAATTTCATAGGAAAGTTTTCAAAAATACCAGGGAGAGCTTTTTTTCAGGGCTATCAAATATTGAATTTGGGGATTGGGGATTAGGAGGCAAAGGACATAGATTTATTTGGAGTTGAAAACAGGGCATTAAACAAAAACAAAAATGAACTATTGAGTCCTCATCAAGATTAAAAGCCTCTGCACAGTGAAGGAAATAATCAGCAAAACTAAAAGTCAGACTACAGAATGGAACAAGATTTTTGGAAATGACATATCAGATGAAGAGTTAATATTAAACATCTATAAAGAGCATATCAAACTCAACACCCAAAAAACAAATAATCCAGGGAAGAAGTGGACAGAAGACATGAACGGAGACTTTTCCGAAGATGACATCCATATGGCTAACAGACAGAAGAAAAGATGCTCAGCATCACTCTTCATCACTGAAATAGAAATCAAAACCACAATAAGATGTCACCTTACCCGTGTCAGAATGGCTAAAACTAAAACTAAGGAAACAACAGATGTTGGCAAGGAGGCGGGGAAGGGGGAAGCCTTCTGCACTGTTGGTAGGAATGCAAACTGGTGCAGCTACTGTGGAAGACAATGTGGAGGTTCCTCAAAAAAGTTAAAAATAGAGCTACCCTACAATCCAGCAATTGCCCTCCTAGGCATTTATGCAAAGTATACAAAAGTACTGATTTGATGGGGCACATGGACTCCAGTGTTTATAGGCACTACTAAGAATAGCTTAATTATGGAAAGAGCCCAAATGTCCATCACCTGATGAATGAAATATATACATATGTACACATAGGTATAAACACACACACACACACACACACACACATGCACATCCAGACAATGGAATACTACTCAATGATGAAAAAGAATGAAATCTTGCCATTTGCAAAGATGTGGATGGAGATAGAGTGTATTATGCTAGGCAAAATAAGTCAGGCAGAAAGGGACAAATACCATATGATTTCATGTGGAATGTGGAATTTAAGAAACACAACAGATGAACACAGGAGAAAAAAAGGAAAAAAAAAACCCATAAAAGACTCTTAAGTACAGAGAACGGACTGGGGGTTGTTTGATGGGAGGTGGATTAGGGGGATAGGCTAAGTGGGTGATATGCACTAAGGAGGGCACTTGTTGGAATGAGCACTGGGTATTATATGTAAGTAATAAATTACTGGGTTCTACTCCTAAAACCAGTACTACACCTGATGTTAACGAACTTGAATTAAAAAAAAAAACATTAAAAAAAAGATAACCAGGGCATTAAATAATTATTAGTATGAGCAGAAGACAACATTTAAAATTTGGATTAAATAAAATTACCAATAAAGAAGAAAAATACAAAAGCATGCCTATGAAATGAAATGCAAAGAAAAGAAAAGATTCTACAAGATCGAGATATTTTTCAGGTAAGAATTTGTAATTATGAAATAACTGTCAGTAAATTGACAGCTTTCAAATGACACAGTTACTAAACTAAAATACAGGATACTTGAGATTTTCAAAAGCAAAAAGATTACGGGATAAGGTCTATACAGTATTTTTTGGAAAGAAATATTACAAATATTCTATTTCTGTTTATTTTACCTGTTTTATTTTCTCTTTATATTCATTTAGTGTTATTTAAAGATGATAGTGTTCAAGTTTGTTTTGTTTTCATAGGGTATGTGCTTTGAAAACATGGGCATTATATCATGTGAGGAGCTTGTTTCCATGATACTCACACTGGACTATACACAGCCACTCTCAGATGAAGATGTCACAGTGACTGATACAGCATTTGTTGATATTCCAGTGCGTGTGTACTTGTCAAAGAGAAAGTCAGAAATCGCAAGGCCGGCTGTCATCTATTTTCACGGTGGTGCCTTTCACTTTGGAAGTTTCAGTAAGTTCATCATATAAGGAAAAAACTTTAACTGGCTGTATGTTTTTGATATAAGAACTATTTAATATAAATATACATATTTATATATATAATAGGGTAAGTATAGCTATAAAATTTAGGTATCTAATAGACATAGACATATGTTTGGTAAAAAATATGCAGATCATTATTTCTGTTTTTGTTTGGTTTGGTTTTGATAAGCTCTTTCTTTTCAGCTTTTATATTGAATGAACTCATATCAAATGAAAATAAGACATGAATGAGTCAGTTAGCACAACTTGTTTTCTGTGGCATCAGAATATATTCCAGAGAAGAAACACTGAAGTAATACTGATGTTTTAAATAGTAAATTAGAATCACATGTTGTTGGTTGCTACAAGATCAAGTTTGCAGTTACCCATAACAGTAATGCTAACAGTAGTAAAGTTTAGAATCATAGCTAGTCTTGATTTTAAGGAAAACACAAAATAGACCTATGTTATACTAAACTCCTTCCTATGAAGTCTAATTTCCCCATTCATTTCTGGCTATGATTCTAAGAGGCATAGGTAGAAGATTCAAAACAAAAACATGAATAAAACTTCCTTTATGGAAGCTTTGGAAAATTCTAAGAATTGTGCTGGTATGTAAGGAGGAGGCACCATTCTATTTAATTAAATGAATAAAATGGAGGAAAGATAAACAGGTTATAGGTTTTAACCTTTTGCCTTTCTCTAACCCTCATTGGGTTCTAAATAGGGAGAACCTTATAAAAATATGTGCAATATAGCAAACCACTTCATTAAACAAAATTTATGAGGATTAGTCACAGAGAAAATTGGTATGGAAAATTAATGAGACACAAAAGTCAGATTAATACACAAAAGGCCAAAACAGACTAAAATTTTGGCTTTCTTGTTTTCTCCTTCCTAGCTTTCTGACAACTAACAAATTAGAAATAATATATAGTCAGTACAAATTTCATAGAGACTTGTCAAAAGATAATTATCTATGTGATTTAAATAGAAGTTAAAGAGTTTAGTTGGTCAGCCTCACTTGAAGATCACATGATGACCACATGGGTCTTCATTTGTTTTTTTTAAACATTTTTTTAAATGTTTTATTTATTTCTAGGAGAGAGAGACAGAGACAGCATGAGCAGGGGAGGGTCAGAGAGAGAGGGAGTCACAGACCGAAACAGGCTCCAGGCTCTGAGCTGGCAATCAGCACAGAGCCCGACGCGGGGCTCGAACCCACGAACCGCGAGATCATGACCTAAGCGAAAGTCGGACACTTAACCGACTAAGCCACCCAGGCGCCCCGACATGGGTCTTCATTTGAAGAAGGATGATTGAATTTGGATTTGGATTTGGGTTTGGATATGCTGCAAAAAATTGAGTCTTTGCAATTCTGGCTCAGAAAGCAATATTCAACTTTCACCAAAACTCATGGTTGGGGCTTGGTCCCATGTTCATGTCTCTTGTTTGGCTGGTTGGTAGATTTCTGAAAACCATCCCAGTAGTATTCTTTCTGCAAGACTCTTGTCTAACCAGCTACTCCATTTTCAAAGAGTAGGGAAGGTAGATAGCAATTCATTTAAATTAAAGGGGCAAATGTAGAATGCCCTGGGGAAACAGGGACCATGTATCATGTTTGTTTTATTCTTTTTCAACTCCATAAAGTAAAAACCAAAATGCAAAATGCAAAACTGGGTAATTTCCAATGTTGAGATGAGAAATTTAGCTCTTTGGCTTTAGAAAAAGACTTTCTACTGTATGATGAATATTTAAGAACTCTTATAATCACTGTTGAATTTATAATCATCCTTATAATTATAGGCTGATAGCTTGACTCCAAGACAATAATTAGTGAAAGCAATTCAATTTTGAGAAATAGAGAGAGTGAGGGAGGGGCCGAGGGAGAGAGACTCCCAAGTAGGCTTCTCGTTGTGAGCACAGAGCCCAACATAAGGCTTGAACTCATGATCCATGAGATCAGGACCTGAGCTGAAATCAAGTATGGGGCACTTAACTGACTGAGCCACCCTGGTGCCCCAGTCAAAGCAATTCTAGGAGCAGGAAATACGATGTGATAAAGATAAAGACTCGGAAAGAGGTGATTCAGAGGTGAATTTTATAACATCCAGGAAAGCAGGTATTCTGTGTGTTGTTCAGGAAGTCTTCATAAAGACTGTTTCCTTTCTAAGAGATTTTAAAGGATTCTGGAAAGTGAATTCTAAAGCACACACTGTGACAAGGAAGGGAAGGACAGTCATGTCGTATGGCTAGTAATGTACACAGCCGTAAGACAGAGCTTCTCAAATTGTAGTGCCTCAGCATCACCTAGAAGACTTGTTAAAAATTGTTGGGCCTGGCCTGCAGAGTTTGTGATTCAACAAGTAATGATGGGGACTGATAATTTGTATGTCATATAATTTCCATTTACTGGTGATGATACTGACTTGGGCACTACACGATGCTTGACTGCGTCTGGAGATCAATAACCTGTGGCCCTGCGGTGGCTTGGAAATCCTGTCCTGTGTACCTGAGTTCTGACTCTCATTCCTTTTGGTGACTACTCTGAGTCTGCCTCACCCCAGGCCTCCCAGTGCCTCCCACTCAGCTAGAGAGCAAGCTTTTTGCTATTTCAGAGCAAAGAGGATGTGAGGGATTGTATGGCTTCACATTTTGAACACTTAGTCCTTGACTCAATCCCTCCCTTCTATAAATTTGTTAACCATATCCATCTCCAGCTCACTCCTTTCTAATATCCTCAGAGGAAGAAGCATTTCCTTTTTTGAGAAAAATCAGTCTTTCTACCTGTGCTCGGTATCATATGTCTCTTTCCCTATTATTTGGCTTCATCAATATAGCTTCACAAATCCTCTGGGTTTGTTTGTTTGTTTGTTTTGTTTTTAACTCTGAAATAACTCCTCCTAAACATGTTATGCTCATTTTTATCTTGAAAAAAAAATTTCCACTTGACCATAAATTCCTCTGTCTCATCAGTCCCTTTCATTTCTCTTTCCTTCTCAGACCAATTTCTATACAGTGTAAGCTCTAGGCCTTCCCTTTTTCCTTCTTTTCCCACCTTTAGTTAATTCCTGAATCTTTCTACTCTAGTTCATTTGATGAATAATAGTCTCTTCTCCTCTTTGGCATTTACTGCTCCTCCCTTTTTCTTTCTATGACAAAGTATGTCCTAGATTTCCTCTGTCATTCATTCTTTTCTCATCTCCCTCCCATCTCTCATTTAAAAACAAACCAAACAAACAAAAGAACAGATTTCCCATATTTACTCTTCATAAATACTCTTTTCCCCCAGAATCTCTCCTACCTTTGGGATTTGACTCTGCACACTCTCTTTTCCAATCCCTTCTCTTCTCCAAATATCCACATGCTGCTGACATCCAGTGCTGAATCTGCTTCTCTGACACTATTCCTGAGTCCTGCTTCCATATATACAGCTGTCACTCAGACATTACAACTGGAGAAACCACAGACATCTCAAGCTTAATGTGACAAAACACAATTTATTGTCCTGTGTCCAGATGGCCTCAGAAGAAACAAACAAACAAACAAACTAAAATACCACCCAACTATCCACCGAAAGCAACCTCTGAATGCTTTCAGTAAATAGCACCACTCATGGTCAGTTATTTACAGTTCCTTAGTGCTCACATCAAATTACCATATCACATTCATTTTACTTCTGAACATTTTGACGTATTAACTCATTTTAGTACTTCAGGATCTTTTACAGATATTCCTTTCTGATGTCTCTACCCTTTTCCTTCTCAACTTTATTTCATCTTCTACACGTAGTATACTGGATCTTTCTAATGTACAAATCTGGATGTATGATTTCCGTGTCTAATCTCTTCAGTAACTTTCATCACTTAATACAATAAATCTAAATCTATTAGCACAGTGTTGAGATTTCCAGGTTCTTATATTTTAACATTTTCTCCCCAGTGCTCTCATTCATAATTTTGTTTCAACCATACTGAGCAGTATTTAGTTCCCAAACCCCACACCCTGACCATACATTCTTATTTCTATCTCTACCTGTGCTTTCCTAGGATGTCCTTCCCATATTACTGCTCACCTTTTTATGTTCATGTAAAGTATCATTTTGTGGTGTATGTGGTGTGTGTGTGTGCGCGTGCGTGTATAGTCTTCCCTGTCTCTCAAAGACTTTATAATGTTGCTTTATGTCCATTGCAGCTTGTATTTACCTGCTGGCAACAATCCTCGTTTTGTTTTAGAATTGTGTTGCATGTTGGGGTTAGCCTTTCTCCAGGAAGTGGTATCACCTCTTAACATCAAGCTAAGCACATTCCATATAATGAATTTTCAACAAATAAATGTCTTTTGAAAAAAAATATACTGAATTGCTGGAAGGAAATTCTGTTGTTGTTCTCCAGAAGGATTATTAGTCCAAATCTTCTCCCAGTATTTGTATATCTTTTTCATCTCCTTAATGTTTTCAGTAATTAGGCTTTACCTATAATTTCTAAATTTTTTTTTAATGTTTTATTTATTTCTAGGAGAGAGAGAGAGACAGCATGAGCAGGGGAGGGTCAGAGAGAGAGGGAGTGACAGACTCTGAAACAGGCTCCAGGCTCTGAGCTGGCTGTCAGCACAGAGCCCCACGCGCGGCTCGAACCCATGAACCGTGAGATCATGACCTAAGCGAAAGTCGGACGCTTAACCGACTAAGCCACCAAGGCGCCCCAGGCTTTACCTATAATTTCATTCATACCAGTCATTAGGGTGGTCGGAATACTCTGCTTCCTTTATTACATACATTATATTATTTTTTAAAGATTTTTTTAAAGTTCATTTATTTATTTTTGAGAGAGAGAGAAAACAAGAATGCATGCATGTGTACAGGAGAGGCAGAGAGAGAGGGAAGGAGAGAGGATCCCAAGCAGGCCCCACACTGCCAATGTAGAGCCTGATGCAGATAACAAACTCCTAAAACTGTGAGGTCATAACTGGAGCCATAACCCAGAGTCGGATGCTCAACCGACTAAGCCACACAGGCACCCCTAGATAGTACAAGATATATCATAAGATAGATTAAATACCAATTTGGCCTCATTTGTCCCTAAAAAGATGTATTTTTAAGTTTATTCATTTATTTTGAGAGAGAGAGAAAGTGGGCGATGGGAGGGGCAGAAAGAGGGAGAGAGAAAATCTCAAGCAGGGTTTCTGTTCTGTCAGCACAGAGCCAGACACAGGGCTCGAGTCCACCAACTGTGAAATCATGACCTGATCTGAAATCAAGAGACAGACTCTTAACCAACTGAGCCACCCAGGTGCCCCTTTAAAGAGCTGTATTAATACCAATAAAGTTCTTATAAGATGTATGAAACATCCAAGTATTCATATACAAATTACCTGGGACTTCAATGAGCACAAGACAAATGCTCACAGATGGGAAAATATCATTTTGTTTGAAAAATACTTAGAAGTCTTCTTGACTATCAGGTTCACTTCCCCTTCATTGACAAAGGTAATGATTGGGATTAGTAATCTCTAAAAGTATGCAAATTATTATTAAGGACACACATTCCAATGCTCTTGCCCAGCTGAATTCTATTTCTTTGTTTTTCCCATGTCTTGGCTTTATATTTGCATGTTATTTGTAGATCTGTCAGAACTTATATAAATTAACTGGAAAAGACTTAGATACCTTCTATTTTTTGACAAATCAGGACATGCACACTGTAAGTATTCTCTGGTATTTATACATTTCAATTTTCTCTCTTTGTTTCTTAAACGTCCTATTTTTTTCTTCTTTAAAACTTGATGAAGTTGTTTTGAGAGCTAAGAAATATAAGAAGATCTTTCTTTAGCGATTTTTTTTTTACACACAACTGTGGTTGTTGTTATTTTTCAACCTCTATCCAAGTATCTTCTTGTTTCTACCTGGCTCCTACAAGTGATATAAATTCAATAATTGGACATAGAAGAGAGAAAACCATGAGCCAACAAATTATATCAGCAAATGTGAGAATTAGGACAGCTGGAGATAAGGATTGAGAAATGAAAAACTTAAATTGATTTTTGCTGTAAGATAAATAAAAAGTGTTGGAAGATAAAAACAAAGACAGGTTTGAAATATATCATTGAGGGGCTTTCAATGTGGGGATCAGAGACTTCTTATGTCTTGCATATTTTGGTGTTCATCTACCCATTGCCTTTTGATGCATATTATCAACTCAATCTTTCATGAAAACATTATTTTTCTACCTAAAACACCAGCTGATTTACTTTTCTGTTTTCATGGTAATCATACCCAGTATTTAGCTAGTTTTTAATTTGAAGTTCCGTTAATGTGCAGGAGACATCTTGGAATAGCTTCTCTGAATTTCGAGGATCTCGTGGTAACTAAAGTAGTAGCAGATGCCACAGAGTTGCCAAAGTTTTGTGGCCAGGGCACTGGTAACTTGGATTTGGAGGTACCCAGGGTGAGAGATGTGTGTGTACTGGGGAGAGAGCTGACGGCTTGTGTGCCAAAATGGACGTTTACATGTAAGTCCACACACTGACTTGCCAGAGGCTCTCTCAGAATTCAGTTGCTTTTCTTTAGACCCTGTCTTCAAAGCCAAGATTTTTACACCATTTCCTAATGTGGCATATGCAAAGACCATGGAGGCACAAGGAAACATGTTATTGAGTGCTGTGGTTTTTATGGAGTCAATATATCTATTACTTTCTTTCCCCCCCTGTATTCTGGACCAATTAAAGATTATACACAAAATTCAAATAAAGGACAGTGAAAACATAACCATTATGTTATTTCTAAAGAAGGATTTGGAGAAAGTGTGTTTAGGTACTGTAATGAGTTAGATTAACTCATCTGTAGTGACTGGCCCTGCTGACCAACCACACACTTCCTCCCTATGAAACCTGCTGCCTGAAGGAGCAAGCAGAGTAAAACACAACAAGCCACAAAAGCGTTCTCGGGGGGATCATTCTGTACAAGCAGTGGGTGCAAATAGAAACAACAGAATGACCTGAAGCTAGTTTCTCCTCCTCAAAACACCAGTCTGCAAAGTCATCTTTTCATCTGGAAACAATGACTGAGGAGACATTCCTACAGAGTGTGTCAGGCTGATATTGGTCCCTTTGTATCGAAATGAAGTGAGGTATTTAGTTTCCTATGTAACACTCACAAATCATATATCTTTCCAGGTTCCTAGCTGTAAGCATTTCTATAGCTGTTTAATTACAGGCAGTACTTTGACATTTCTTTTTTCATTTCAGAGCAGAAGGCTTTTGACTCCCTGAATAGATGGACTGCAAACAAACTCAATGGTGTTGTTGTGGCAGTGGAGTAAGATAATGATTTTCTTTGGCTACTATGATTTTTGCCTTCACCAAGTAGAGATTTGATTTCCAAATCAAGTCAGCTATACTGGAAATATATATTTTTTAATTAAAAAAATTTTTTTTAAAATTTTTATTTATTTCTAGGAGAGAGAGAGAGACAGCGTGAACAGGGGAGGGTCAGAGAGAGAGGGAGACACAGACTCTGAAAGCAGGCTCCAGGCTCTGAGCTGGCAGTCAGCACAGAGCCCGACGCGGGGCTCGAACCCACGAACCGCGAGATCATGACCTAAGCGAAAGTCGGACGCTTAACCGACTAAGCCACCCAGGCGCCCCTA